>NC_057795.1:132651606-132662347 GCF_018294505.1 Triticum aestivum | reverse complement strand
ATTACTCCTACCTAACTACACCACCTCCATTAATGCATCTCCTTTCTCTTTTTCCTTCCCCCTCCACTAGTTGAAGTTGTCTCCTCCCAAATTAGGTAGCTAGGTAGATGTAGGATTTAGTTAAGTGACCTATTTTCCCCCTAACTAGATCTATCTTTGTCAAGAAGAGCTTTGTGCACTTTTGATCTCCCTACAACATCATCTCCATCGTGTGCTCGATCTCAATCGAGATAGAGGTGATGAAAATTTCATGCTTTTGCAAAATGGAAATATGTTTATGTGTGTGATATGTTTGTGGAAATTGTGTGTGTGGCATGAGTTGACGCCAAATTGTGCTTTTGAGTTGCCTATGTTTTGCTGAAATGTCAATTTTTTATTTCCATTTCGGCGAATTCTGGGCAAACTCTAGATCCATATATGTCCTATTTTTAGGGAAGGTCATGCCAAAAAAATTTACGACTTTGATGCATGCATGCATTTTTATAATCAATTTGTTTATTATTACCGTGCAGAGTTGACGATGGTCAGTGGAACGATGGTGGATAGGGGTTGCGGTCAGCAGTGCAGGACATGAAAGAAAATAACCAGACAGAGGTTTTATGTCCGCGTCGAAAATGCAAAGGAATAGTTTGGCTCAACCCCCATGACAATGGTCGTGTCGAAGCACACCTGCTCATGACTGGTTTCATGGATGGCTATACTCGGTGGATAATTGAAGATGAGGATGACGATGTTGAGGATGCCGACAGGGCAGGCAATGATGACACGAGGCAAGACGAAGAGATGATCGATAATGGCGGCGGGGAAGAGGCCGGACATGGCGGCGGAGAAGGGGCCGGACATGGCGGAGGAGAAGGGGCCGGACATGTCGGCGGAGAGTACGACACGGACTCCAGGCAGCAGAGTTCATCGGTACTAAGTTCAATTGTGCGGGAACCTCATGTTCAAGCATTGCTTCGCAAGGAGACGAGTATTGAGAGAGCTGCTTCTAGAGAGGAGGCTAAGCTGGAGCAACACTCCATTTTATGATGGTTGCAATCCTGAGGTGACCCGCTTGAGTTTCACGCTCCAACTCCTGAAGACGAAGGCTAAAAACAAATGGACCGACACTAGCCTCGATGAGCATCTCAAGTACCTAAAGGATGTTCTTCCCGCGGGTAATCTATGTTCTACTAGTGTTGATGAGGCCAAGAAGATCGTGTGCCCTCTTGATCTTCCACACGTTAGATACCATGCATGCATTAACAACTGCATAATTTATCGGAAGGAGCACGCGGAAAAGACAAGCTGTCCAGTGTGCAATGCTTCTCGATACAAGAAGGCCGGGCAGAAATGTCCCCAGAAAGTTGTATGTTACTTACCGATCACTCCTCGTCTCCAGAGGTATTTTGTAGATCCCAAGGAAACTAAGCTAATGCACTGGCACACGGAGAGGAAGAAGGCCGACGATGGAGATGATCTGAAGCTGAGACACATGAAGGATGGAAGCCAGTGGAGAGCGTTGAATAGCTTCTATTGGTATTTTGAATGTGATGCAAGGAACATCATGCTCGGCACGTGTACCGATGGCATGAATCCGTTTGGCAACTAGAACACCAACCATAGCACATGGCCCGTGTTTGTATGGATGTACAACCTCCCCCCTAGTTGTGCATGAAATCGAAGTACATTCACATGAGCATGCTTATTCAAGGGCCGAAACAACCAGGAAATAAAATTAATTTGTATATGGGGCTACTTCAAGAGGAGTTAGACACGTTATGGAAAACACCGACCAAGACATGGGACGCCAGCAAAGGTGAGTATTTCAACATGAGAGCCGCGCTGATCACGACAATGCATGACTATCTCGGTTACGGATATGTGGCAGGCCAGGTGTGCCATGGATATTGCGGATGCACGCGGTGCATGGATGATACGACGTCTCAGCAGCTAACGTCAAGGAAAGATGGCGGGTCTGGGAAAATCGTGTACATGGGGCATCGAATATGGCTTGAACAGGACGACCCGTGGAGAAATCGTGGAGATCTATTCAATGGTCATGCTGAGCATCGAGGACCTCCACGTAAGCGGAGCGGTGCCGAAATCGATGAGCTGTTGAAAAACTGGAAGGAGTGCCCCGCGCCGAGAAAGACGATGAGAAAGGCGCCGGAGCCACTGCTGAAGGTATGGAAGACGAGGTCTGTGTTCTAGGACTTGGAGTACTGGCACAAACTCGATACACCTCATTGACTTGATCAAATGCATATCTGTAAGAATGTCCTTGAGAGCTTGCTCGCAACACTGATGAACATGCCGGATAAGACCAAGGATGGGCCGAAGGCAAGAAAAGACTTGCAAGATTTGAAAATCAGGGAAGATCTGCACATGCCGCCGCGTAAAATGTCAGACGAGACAGAGACGGAGAAAGAGGCACGGGAGAAGAAGGCCAAGAAAATAAAGAAAGAGGATTATTGCCCCCCTTCTTGCTTCACCTTAAGTCAGGCTGAGATCAATCAATTCTTTAAGTGCCTTATCGGAGTCAAAGTTAGTTCTAGTTACTGTGGCAAGATAAGCAGATATCTAGACACGGACAAGAAAAGGTTCAGCGGGATGAAGTCTCATGACTGTCATGTGATGATGACGCAGATACTACCTGTTGCCCTTAGAGGGATAATGGACAAGCACGTCTGTGACACGCTTATTGCTCACTGCAACTTTTTCGACGTCATCTCTTGAAAGTCGATCAGTGTGAAGCAGCTCCAAAGGCTACAGGAAGAGGTCATTGTGATACTGAATGAGCTTGAGATGTACTTCCCGCCCGCGTTCTTCGACGTGATGGTGCATCTGTGTGTCCATATTGTGATGACATAATAGACCTGGGGCCGTCATTCCTGCACAACATGATGTCGTTTGAGAGGATGAATGGGATCATCAAAGGATTCGTTTGTAACATGTCCAGGGCAATTTGGCACAAGAGTGCATATCTTTCTGTGAGAATTTTCTATATGGCACAGACCAGCCGCCTGGTGTTAGTGTTGGTTTGCCCGTTAACAAGCACGATGGGAGGCTCGAAGGAGATGGTCCCTGCAACGGTCACAGGGAACTGCACGTGGGATACTCAGATCGATGCAGCGACTTTGACAGAGCAAACTTGGTAGTGCTATAACACCTAGACGAGGTAGATCCTTTCGTGGCACTACACAAAGAAATTATCGCAAAGAAGTATGGTGACCGGGGGTATGCAGGACGGACGCCGAAGTTACTAGAGAGCACAACTCCACTTTCCTGCATTGGTTCAAAGAGCATATCATTGCTAATCCCCCGGAGGAGGGCTCTAAGGACGGATTGCTCATATACGCCTTAGCACATGGCCCCTCGCCCAACCTCGTAACCTATCAGGCATATGATATCAACGGATACACGTTCTACACGAAGGCCAAAGATATGGACAGTGATGATCAGAACTCAGGGGTGACGATGGAATGCATGACCGGCAACGACAACGGCGTAACTGAACGATTTTATGGAAGGGTCGAGGAGATCTGGGAGCTTGACTACTCTGGACTGCCCAACACGACGATGTTCCTTGTCATATGGGCTAAGAATGTCGAAAGAGAAAGTCGGATGTTCACTACCATGACTATACCCGACGCCAAGAGCGCTACCGTGAACGCTATCGCAAAAAAAGAGCCATGGGTACACGCTAAGCACGTGACACAATGCTTCTTCATAACTGACCCGTGCAATCCCAGCCGTGTTGTCGTGAGGAGAGGCAAAAGGAACATCATTGGAATGGATGGAGTCGCCGACGAGGAAGACTATGATCAGTACGGCAACCCAATGAGGGAAGATGACGATGATGATGAAGTATACGTCAAAAGAAGAATCAATACTACATTACCTAAGAAAAATCGTACTCCATGGAAAAGGCAAAGTCACAATGAGGGGCTGAATTATTCTTCGATGAACAAGAAGGGAAAGAAGCTGACTCAAAAACGAAAACGTCAGCACTAAGGAAACGTATGTTATCGGTCCAATGATGTGTAATATATATATATATATATATGTTCCTATTTTGTATACACACTTAGCCATTATTATGCATGGGTCCAATGATGTGTAATATATATGTTCCTATTTTGCATACATATTTAATCGTCAAATGATGCAATATATATCGCCCTCCCTTCGTTCACTGCCCCCGGGAAATAAAATTGGGATAAAATAAAGGAAAAGAAAAAGGGAAACTGGCAGTACCGACGGTAGTAGCAGCGCGTTTTGCATAAACCGGTGCAGCTACTGAATTTAGTAGTAGTGAATTTTGCCTAAACCGCTACAGCTACTGAAGTTAGTAGCAGCGCGTTTTGACATAATGCACTACTGCTACGTTCACTTAACCCAAAATTCTCACTCGCCCTGCTTCATCCCACCTCTTCCCCCCAAATCCCCACTGAAGTTATGAATTTAGCTAGGTTTCAAAATTAGCTGAATTTATATGCAAATTTGAACTGGACATGTGATATGTGCATATGTCATGTTTTGGACATGTCATGTTTGGAAAATGATCCGAGTGGCCTATGTTACGCTGGAATGTTGATTCATTTCCGTTCCGGTGAATTTCAGGCGCTTGATATGTCCATTTTTTAGCAAAGGTCATGCCGAAATTTCCCGTGAATAAAGGCATGATTTGTGCTACATAGTTGGCATATCGAGTGCTGGCACATAGATTTATTTTTATGTCATTTGTCATTTATTCATACTTTTAGAAATAAATGAGGACACTTAATCATAGGAAACATGTCGAACAACGAAGAAACTGGGCCTTCTGACCAAGATGCAGACGAGATGGATTATGAGGGTGAACAAGAGTACCTCGACTATTTGACTGCTAAGCAAGGTTTGAAGGTCGGCCTCGATGATGGTACTGACGCCGACATCAACATCGATGGCGCCGGCAACGGCGACAGCGACGGCGCCGGTGGGGAAGGTACCGCCGGGGAAGGTACCGGCCCCGATGCCGCTACCAAAAAGAGGAAGCATAAGAAGCAGAGGATACGAAAACCTAACAAACTAGGGATTGAACGACTTGTGATCACAAAGATGGCACCTGGCAAGTTTGAGCCGTTAGAGCCGGAAGAACCTCGCAAGTGCTATGGGAACCAAGTAGGATGCATCCTACGGGAATGCGCGAGCATCAACGACGATGACTTAAGGAGTAAAGAACATCTGATGTAGTTGCTCCTAACGAAGTTGCACAAGAGATTCAAGTTCCCCGACCGGGATGATAACATAGAACAACCGTGGGATGATCCGAAGATGAAAAATATTAACAATCACGCCATGGGCATGTTCAGCAATGATTTGGCCTCCTGGAAAGGGAGGGTGAAACGAGCTATTGAGGCTGATGAACCCCTGTCCAAGATTCTGGAGGAAAATCTGACACTTACGAAAGAGGAGTTCGAAAAGTACAAGGACACATGCGCTACCGAGGCAGCCAAGGCTAAGGCTGCGAAATTCAAAAGACTTCAGCAAAGGAACACGGGAAAGCATCGCCTCGGAAGCCGTGGCTACCTTGGTAAAAGGCCCATATGGGATAAGGAGGACGCGGAACGTGAAGCCGCAGGTCTCCCAGACCCCTTCGCGAAGTTCACCAACCCCTTGGAGCATGACTTCATCAGGGCATGCTACAAGTGGGACAAGGAGAAAAAGGTTTTTTACATGGACAAGATCACGAGGAAATTGATTAGACTACTGGAGAAGCACCACCTGCTTGCAGCCGAAAGCCCTACTTCTCCGATGAGGCCCAAGTGGGACACCCCTCTCAACCGGGCCTTGAAGGAACTTAAGGGACTCCCTTTGGACCAGCGGCCGCAATATGGTCGTGTGCACGGCGCTGGAGACGGCGCCACATGGAAGGTGTTTTACAACGACGGCCCGGAGGCCAAGAAGAAGAAAAAGAAGTTTAGTCAGGCGGACATCGACGCAAAGGTGAAGCTTGCGGTCGAGAAAAAAGCAGCTGAGGACGCGAAAAAAGAAGCCGAGGACAAATATGAGTTGCTACAGCAGGCAGTCAATGCAGCTGTAACTGCCTGCAGAAATGATTTTGCTACTAACTTGTTTCTAGTTATCATCAACTGGGCGAAGGAAAATCCAGACAAGATGGTACATGATTTCCCGATGCCCAGTTTCATCGCGAGCAACTCCATGAACAACAACACCATCGCACCGTCACTTGCTCAAGCAACCGGGCCTCCTCTCGCAGCCGCTCCCGCTCATAGCAGCCCGTCCTCAGTCTCAGGCGCGCTAGGTGGGCCTTTGTCTTTGGCTGAGCTCGACGCCGTCACGGTAATTACATGTCGCACCAACATATATATATAGATAATATTCAATTTTTGTTGCCTTTCGGTTGTTTTACGCCACAAACATATGTGTTTGCAGGCGAAAGAAACCCCGTGCACCATACTCTACTTGATCAAAGGGCATAAGGTGGACATGGGAAAGGGGATGATAATGGACCCCTCTCAACGCATGTTCCACAACCAGCCGATCCCCGTTGGGCACTTCAGGGTTAGCTTGACCGGTGTGAAATCGGGGCACGAGGATTTTGCCTCCTCCAGTACAGCATGTGGGAGCAGACGACGAGACCCCGCTGCGGATTGGAAGCTGCAAGAATTGGGTGCTGCTATGGCCGAAGAATCTTATTCGTCTGCAGCCGGCCGAGAGCACACCAATAACTACCACACATCAACAAGCATGTGCGGAGACCACCACCCCTCCCATGCAATTACCAGCTCCTGTAGTGCCGAGTGAGAGCGACGGACGACATGATGAAGGGGGTGCGATAGTACTGGCTGATGTAATTTCTCCTGTAGAACAGAGAATGGATGATGAGACGGAGGTTGACCCTATGGATTACCTCAATACAAATGCGTATGACTGTGACATAGATATGATGAGTCAATCATATGACGAATCGGGCTATCAGCTTGCTAATGAGGATATGGATGATATGCCCGGGCAGGGTCGTACCATGGATTGCAAAAAGTCTCTCTTCATGAAATCCTCATAGGACACGCTTGAAGATGCCGCCTCAACACAGGCTCAACTAGCCGGGCACGAGGGTCATACAGTACTTAGCCCGGGAACACTGGGGCAGGGGTTAAGGAAGGGTCTGGAAGGTGTGCCCAAGAAAAAGGAGAGGAAGAGATCGGGGAAGGTAACTGCCTCCAAACAAGCCAGAGCACATAGCAGCCAGATGATGCATTCTGAAGAGCGTGTACCCGTGAAAGGTGCGGTCATCTTCCATCTCACGGGCGAGCCGATGCTACCGTCGAAACTGCTGGAGGCACTATTAGGGGATCTCAGGAGACTGCACGACTATGTGTTGTCGACTAAGAAAAGCCAACTAACCTCAAAGGATCCAGGATATCCGACATACGCGGCTTGTGTGCCTGAGGGGAAGTGCTACGTCGACACACGGCCCGCGGAGGTGCTCTTCGTGCAGTTTGACCATATCTTTGAGATGTTTCTAACAAGGCGGCTTGATTTTATTATCGTCCGCCTTTTTGCGCTACATATGAGCTCCATCATGAAGAGTGAAGAAGTCTCGCAAATCTATGTGGCGGATCCGTACTACATGCACGAGTCTTTCTTGAGTCTCGGCGACTTTGAGCGTGAAACTGCTAGGGAGTACCTCCAAAACTTCATGGTACAGAATAAGGACCGGGAAATTGTCCTCGTGCCTTATCATCCAAAGTAAGTCAGTTCCGGACAACCCTTTCGTACATTTCAATCATTCCTTCTCTCTCATATGGGGAATAATTTGAGGTGTCTTTTCCCCGCAGCAACGGGCGCGCCGTCCTTATCGTTCTTTACCCGCAAGTCTCCCACGTCGTGTATTTTGACCCTTCGAGAGACTACGAGAATAAGGACTACACCCACATAATGAATATTCTAGATGATGCTCTCCAAGGCTTCAACTTTAGAGGTGGCCACGTGCAGATCAGGAAACAAAGGAACAAGAAGATGGGTTTCGCGCATAAAACTAACTTCTCCTGCATCGATGTCCCAAAACCAAGCAAGAAGGATGGATTCTACATCGTCCATCTCATGATTCAGTTCAACACGGATCACCAAAAGCTTCGCATTAACAGCAGAAATGATGATCATATCCACAAGTGGCTAGAATCTCATGGAGAAGTGAATTATAAACTTAGAGATGACTTCTTTCGCATCCAAAGCGACATTGCGACGATCATCATGAAAGAAGTCGTCGATGAGAAGGGGATGTTCCACCCCGGCCCTATATCGCAAGCTGACGTCCGAACTCGCATAGGCATGCAACGTCTAGACCTCACGCTGTTCATGAAGTTAGGGTTTGTCCTCGATGATATGGAAGGATGTAACTTCTAGTGATTTATGATGCCGATGATGATGATATGTGTCGATTGAACTTGTATACTTTTTGTAGTGATGAAACTTTGTGATGTCCATGGTCCCTGCCAAACTTGCATAACGCTACTTTGTTAGTTTGCGTACGATGACCTACCTACCTCTAGTTAATTAATTTGCATACTGTATGTTGCATCTAGTTGCTAACCCTTTCTTTTTCGGTGTTGCTCTAGTATATTTTGTTGCATATATATGATTGTACATCCTCTTCATGAACATGCATCTCTAACAGGTACCTAGTTTCTTGATGGCGAGATGGAATTGCTATCTCGTGTACAAAGGGAAGGTTCCGGGGGTGTACAACGAGTGGCATGAGTGTCAGGCGCAAGTGAATGGGTTCATGGGCTCCAACCATAAAGGCTTCAAAAGCAGACAAGAAGGAGAAGCTAGTTACTTGAGGTTCACGCTAGCGCGAGAGAGGACTCGTAACCGCCACCTCATATACTGCATAGTTCCGCTCTCACTCATAGTGATAACACTTCTTGCGTATAACTTTGTTTAGATGGATGACGTTGTTGTAGTTGCAAGTATTCGAGACATGCATGTATTGCTATTTTCGAGATGATGACAAGATATCACTTTGTGTTGGATGATGATTATGATGAGACTATTTGTATGTACATGCTATGATTACATTTGTGGTATCGCAGGCATTTGTATGTGTATCATGATGACATTACTATGTGCTAAAGATTCTTCTACAAAGCATGTTCAAATACAACACAAATATGCCAAAAAAACTACTTAAATTAGCAGTAGCGAGTGTATAAAAGTTAGCAGTAGTGCCTCGATAGCAGTAGTGCGTCCAGGCAAGCGCGCTAGCGCTACTAGCAGTAGCGTGATTCCTCTAACCGCGCTGCTGCTACAGTTGTGTAGCAGTAGCGCTGGTGGGCACGCGCTACTGCTATGTGTTAGCTATAGCGCCTTATTACTAGCGCCTGTACCCGTGCTACTGATACATCTAAAACCCGCGCCGCTGCTAGCCTTTTCCCTAGTAGTGCGGGGCAGTTTGCGACGCTTACGGCATTGGTGAAGGTGGCGAGGACCTCCAATCTCTTGTACCTACAGGAAAGGATAGGATAGGACATCAAAGCAAACTCAGGGGCAATAATGGATTAAACTGAGTGAAACTGAAATTCACTGTATCTATCTATCTATCCACTAGGCAAAGGAGCAGACGGAGTGCAGGCTGACCCGTAGCTGGACTGCATCCACAACACGTACCCCAAACTACAACTAAGCTTTCTTCAAGCAACTACTGCCAGTAATCATCAAAGATTCAAAGAACAGCAAGGCATGTCCATCGCGATTCAGAGTAAAGGCAATGAGTATAGGATGAGTCCAGAGAACCATCAAATACATTTTCATAGGATGGATCGCACACCACTACGACTTCTTTCACTTCCTTCATGCCACAGAATGTCCTTAAACTGTGGGACAGAAATGTAAGAATTTCAGGTCTGCGTGAAATTGCCATATCAGGGAATTAATAAGTTATATGCTAAGGAAATGAATCTGTGCAGTGCAATTGTTACTCCCAGTAGTGGTAGATACTCCTTAAGCATATTGGCCTGCAGATTCAACAAAAGCTAGGGCAAAAGCATGTTCAAGACCAATTCTACTAGAGAGCAGATTCAGAACTCGATCTGCAAAAGCACGTTGAGCACCTGCAGTCAGTTAAACCAACTCTCGGCGGAATCACGCTCAGGAGAGAACCTACTGCGAAGTTTAAACATGCAGCTAGCACGGGACCGGGACAATGCTAGGGCAACTCACCCCGCAGGCGAACCTGAAGAAGACCACGAGCGGCGGCAGGATAATGTCGATGCAGTTGGCCATCCCCTCGTCCGCCATCTTCCTTCTCTCTCTCCAAGTGTCCAAGGGAAAGCAAAGGGAGGGCGAGACGGTTCCCCACCTCCTGGTCCACCACGCACATTGATCATCCCCTTGCCATTGCCGTTCCGCGAACACAAGGAAGGAAGGATGGGGGGTCGGATCTACAGCACGCAGGCCACACAAGAGAGGAGATGGAAGATTTGGCAAGAACGGCTTACGTACCTTGGGTGACTAGGTCCCGCCGGAGATGCGCCATTGTCGACGACCACCGCAGCAGCAAGCTCCGGTGTGGTGTGGTGTGTCGTGCCACACCGATCCGGCTGGCCTCCATCGCGCAGGTGGATCCCGATGCGGCTGACCTCCATCGCACTGGTGGGTGCGGATCCGGCGCCGCCATCGCCAGAACTGGTGCGCCCCATCCATCCATCCATCCCTGGGTGGGCGTGGGTGGGTGGGTGGATCCGTGGAAGAG
>NC_057795.1:132642790-132651239 GCF_018294505.1 Triticum aestivum | reverse complement strand
GTTTGTGGGCAGCTCCACGGGGCTTCACTCGTGAGTCTGGGCATGGGCTCGATCTAGGGTCGGCCTCGACCTCGTCTATGGTGAGGGTCGTCGATGGTGGCGGTGGGGGTGGGTTGGGGGTGGTGGTGGCGGATCGAGATCTGAGGGAGGGAGATGGTTGGGGGCGGCGGCTGTGAATGCGTAGGAGAGAGGGTGAGGGGTGAGGCGGGTTGTGTTATGGTTAAGGGGGTGCACGTGTGGGGGTGAAGGCAGCCGTTGGATCATGGACAATAGGACGGTGTTATGTATATGGACCAATCAGAACGCAACAAACAATTTGAAGACCTTATGACCATCTAAATTGGTCGTAATCAAACATAAGTTTTTCACGGAAAAATCATTTTCATTTTTCAATGCTCAAAATGAGTTTTTTTTTGTAAATATCCAACCAAATATTTGTTCAAATGATACCATATTTTGCACAAGTTTACATCTTAGATTAGCAAACAATATTGACAAAATTCTATGACCTTTTAAATAGGTCACGAAAAAATCATTTTCCATTTTTTAGTGCTCAAAACGAGTTTTTTTTGTAAAGGACCTACCAAATATTTGTTCAAATGATATTCTTTATATTCTTTATATTTGATCAAAATGAGTTCTTTATACTCTGCAAAAGTTCAAAGGGATTTTTTATATTCTTTGCACAAAAAATCATTTTCCATTTTTCGAGTGCCCCAAATGAGGTTATTTGTGAAGGAACTACCAAATAATTGTTGCAAAATTGGACCAAATCATTTTGATAAAATACTAGGACATATTTAGTGCACAATTGACAAAATGGTTGGGTGAAAAAAAGTTTTGATCCACCTCTCGTGAAACAGACAAATTTCCACCAATTTAGCTGGAAGCTGGTCAAATTTGAACTCTAGCTACCTCGTAGTTTGTTCTTTATTTTTTCCAAAAATCATTTCTAGGTACATAAATATATACTTAATCAGAGAAACACCAAAAAAATTCCAAGATTCAACCACTAGCTAGGAACGGTCAAGCCCGCCGTTTTGACTACATTTTGAAACGGGCATAGAAAATTCAAAAAAATCAAAAAATTGGAAAACCTTCGCATTGTGTCATTATTTGCGAGCAAGTTTCCACAAAAAATAATAAACTTGTAATACGGTAATTATTTTAAAAAAGTGTTCTCAGAAATGAGCTATCATGCGTGAAGATTCATGGCTTTCAAGCCAAATGATCAATCTTATGGCCACATTCATGGCATAGTTTGTTCAAATGATCTCATATTGTGGACGAGGGTGCATCTTGGAATTCCAAACAATGTTGCCTAAGGGAGTTCTCATTTTCTTTGCACGGAAAATTCATTTTTCATTTTCTGAGTGCCCAAAAGGAGGTTTTTTGTGAAGGAACTACCAAATAATTGATGCAAAATTGGACCTAATCAATTTTATAAAATACTAGGCCATATATAATGTACAATTGACAAAATGGTTGGGTGTCAAAATTTTTGATCCACCTCTGGTGAAAAAAACAAATTGTCATCGATTCAGTTGGAAACGGGTCAAATTTTAACTGCAGCTACCTCATAGTTTGCTCTTTATTTTTTCCAAAAATCATTTCTAGGTAAATAAGTATCTATTTATTCATAGAAACACCAAAAAATTCCAAGATTCAACCACTAGCTAGGAACGGTCAAGCCCGCCGTTTTGACCGCATTTTGAAATGGGCATAAAAATTCAAAAAAATCAAAAAATTGGAAAACCTTCGCATTGTGTCATTATATGTGACCAAGTTTGCAGGAAAAATAGTAAACTTGTAATACGGTAATTATTTTAAAAAAGTGTTCTCAGAAATGAGCTATCATGCGTGAAGATTCATGGCTTTCAAGCCAAATGATCAATCTTATGGACACATTCATGGCATAGTTTGTTCAAATGATCTCATATTGTGCATGTGGGTGCATCTTGGAATTCCAAACAATGTTGCCTAAGGAAGTTTTCATTTTCTTTGCACGGAAAATTCAATTTTCATTTTCCGAGTGCCCAAAAGGAGGTTTTTTTGTGAAGGAACTACCAAATAATTGTTGCAAAATTGGACCTAATCAATTGTATAAAATACTAGGCCATATATAATGCACAATTGACAAAATGGTTGGGTGTCAAAATTTTTGATCCACCTCTGGTGAAAAAGACAAATTCCCGTCGATTCAGTTGGAAGCGGGTCAAATTTGAACTGCAGCTGCCTCATAGTTTGCTCTTTATTTTTTCCAAAAATGATTCTAGGTAAATAAGTATCTACTTAGTCAGAAATACATGGTTTGATGGCGAGACATCGAGGTTTGGACGGTGGCCAAGGGCCCCAACTCTAGAGCGCGTAAGCTCGCATGCCCGCCGCGTGGTTACCGCGTGACCGTGGCATTGCCATGGGTTCTAGGCGGCCTAGGTATGTCTAGTGGGTTGGGCACTCCCCAGGTAGGTGCTAGGAAGAAAATCACAACATAGGATTCTCACGAGGAGATCGATCGATGCTCAAACATGAATAAGCAGCCAAGTGTTTGATTTGCGGTACGGGAAATGCACATGGCTAATGGGCGTGAGTTTTGGCTGAAGATGATCAGTTACTAAGAAGGCCGTCTTCACAAATTTTCACCTCAAAAGGAGGATCCTAGGTGATACTTGCTTTACAAAGTACCACATTGGACATAAATATGAATGTTGAAGCTAGGCTCAAAATAATGAATGTATTGAGCTAGCATTTGGTGGAGGATGGTTATTTGGGCATAGGAAAGCACTGTAGAAAATGGATACCATTTGGACATGCCAAAGTCGTACTTCCTTCACAAAGTGCTGCTCTGAATAGAATAGGAAAATGAATATTTTTGAATTATTTTTGAACTAGGCAAGTAATGTTTTTGACATATTTGATGAAGATATGATCCAAAACATTTATGAGAATTTTTTGGGAATTTTTGGAATAACATAAATGTAGGTTGCTTCACAACCTAGGGCAAAAACTGCCACACGGACATGACACATAGGCAAAACTGATGAGATGGCGCCTAGTCATCACAACCCACCACAATCTTCAAGGCTATAACCATCTATATTGGTCATTAACAACTAGAAATAAGGCAGCGGAGTAGCACTATTTGCTTTGTGACCATTTCGTGTAAGGAAATTATGACCTTTCTGACCAAAATGGTCGCAATGGTTTAGGGTTTGGAGCCCCCTGAACAGCTATTGACCAATTGGTCTGAAATGGTCATAGATCTATGACCAATTCTTCCAGGGTCACTGACAGAAGGTCACTAGTTGACATATTTCTTGTAGTTTTCATCTTCTCAGCCCGCCACATACCTAACCGCCTGCCGCCGCTGCCCCACCCTCCCCTGAACTATCTGCCACCGCCATGCTCCCCCACCCCCGCCATCCGTATAACCCAGGGCACGATCCATTTTTTTCCGGCAAACTTCATTCCACACCCAACACTCATAAGATAGATCATGGGCACCCTGCCACCCTAATATAGATACTGGGGTAGCTTCTCTGCCATCTTCTTCCTTCGCTCCGTCGAACTTCTTTCACAAATCGACTGACTCAAATTATACTACTAGTATGAACGTATTAAGTAAAGTAGTAACACGAAGATACGAGCAGTAATACCAACTGCAAGAAGAACAGTAGTAAGACAAAATACTAGTACTATTGTACGTACTAAAGAGTTCAAATAACGAGAAAGAACACAAACATAGTTCTGCTGGGGCCTCAGCACAACACACCCTTGAAAATAAACTAAGCAACTAGTCCGCTAGACACTGCAGTAGAACCAGCATGAGCGACAGCACTGCCACCTACTCGGAGTCTGAGTCCACGTCCTCGACTTCGTCCTCATCCCTATTCCTCTTCCTATTCGTTGACGCTTCTTTGCTTAAACCGGACACTGGGCTCTGCTTCTTCATCCAAGCCTTGTAGATATTTAAACAAAGGTAGGAATCCATTGCTGCGTATAGGATGTGATCTTCATCTAATGTCTTCGACTCCCATGCATGATGAAACTCGTGATGAGGTTTCCTCAGTTTAGCGTATGAAGGATCAATCATGGCTACTGCGAGGGTCAGCATTGAAGGCTGAGAGGAGGACACCAAGCTTGCCTTCTGGAGATCTAAGGGCTGGCCTACAACGAGGCCTATGCGACGTAGGACATCCATGTCGTTCCTAAAGTCTACAGTAACAAATTTCACTCTTCCGTCCTTGAGGAAGTTCCTAAAATCCTTGCACTCAACATCGGCATGGCATATGTGGTAGACCAAGCACACGTTATGTATGAAAACATGGATCACGGCGGGCTTCTTCCTCTCTGCCTCCTTTAGAATCTTCTTTCTTTCCAGGACTATGGTGTACTCAACATCTATCCCAGTGACCCACTGATCCGTTGAACTATTGAACATGCGTAGGAAGCGAGCAAGGCATGCTTTCACCGTCGCGGATCCACGTGTGTAGATGATGATGAACTCGTCGCCGATGATGGCTCTAACCTGGTACTCAGCGGCGACCATGGAGATTTGCGAGGCCATGGATTTTGGAGGAGGGTTAGGAGAAGTTGAACTGGTGTACCCCGCAAAAAAAAGTTGAACTAGTGTAATGTGAAAGGACGGGATGACTTGGAGCGAACTGCTGTAAGGTAGAAGATGGGGACGAGTAGGGCGTACGAATGGCGTGGGGTTGCTGGCTTGCCCGGTGGATAAACGGCTGCAAGCCCCCAAAGAGTTCTTGAGAACTATGCGGGATCCACTAGATGTCATGTCTACTAGACCCATATCATAGGCCTGGCGATATAGCTTCTGTCTGGTTGCACGCCATGCCAGCGCGTGGATGTAACTTCACTTAATTCCATCAACTGTCGCGCCTCCCAATACCTTCGCCTCCCTCGTGCAGTCGTGCTCTTTCATACTTCGACCGGCTATAAATGAGCAATTTTTTTGCCTACTCCGCATGCATGATACTCCCTCTGGTCCTTTTTACTTCTGTCAACCGTTTGAAAAGTGTTTGACCAAATTTATAATAAAAATATCAATATCTACAATACTGATTATAATGAGTATAAGAACTATGTTTTATAATGAGAATGAAAATATTGATTTGACATTGTGAATGTTGATAAATTTTTCTGTAAGTTTGGTCAAAGTAGAGGTACATTGACTTCACACAAAACTTAAATGCACAATGCAGACTAGTTCCTCCGTCCAGGTACGTGCCATGTCCTATCTTGTCATCACAACAAGGTTAGCTATTAGAGTACTACTACCTCCCTTCTAGTTTAAAGGGCTCGATTCAAAATTTTCACCTACTCTTCTCAAGATAGAGGCAGTGTAATAGTTTTTGTAGTCTACAAAAGTACTCAACTAATTAATGTTGTCGTTCTTCACAAAAAACTATGTTTACCAATGCATGCATGAACACTAGTTACTATAACCCTCCTCTCTTCTTTAATTCTTTGCCACATCAGCATGTTTTCTATTCCCGTGTGCATGATACCAGATAAGATGCCACCATTATGGCCAGCCTTAATCATCGCATGCAATAATTTAGTGCACCTTGAAATATGAACATGTGTGGGGCATGTAAGTTTTTAATGACTTGAGATTATACCTAGCCCGGCATGCAAGATGACTTATTATGCACCATTCCCCATACCTGCAGGAAGCCCGTTCCATGTGTGGAAACAATATGCCTGCCAAACTCTCCTTCTCCCTCCGGCGGTCCCACCACTCCCCCCCATGTGGAAAAAATCTACACGCATGACTCTCCTCCCCCACGCTCGTCCAATCCGTTGTGACTAGTTATATTTCCACCCCTTTCCCTCCCCCGTGATTTACTCCAACAAATATGCCCACGTAGCTACTACGTTAATCACGCAACATATCTTCCTGGACGCTGCTTCAGTTACTTAACTGCAGGTGCATTGGGTCACTAACATATGGGCCCAACAGGGGTGTGGCCCACATGTCAGTGATGCAACTAGACGTGCAGCTAAGTCAATGCAGCTCAGTACATAACTTACATAGGTGTGCCGTAGCTCGCTATAAATACTGTGCCTCCAACGGCATTCGGAAGAACGCTCACATTCATCGCTACCTCCTCCCCCTCCCTCTCACGTCAACCACCATGGCATCGCCCCACCCAAGCCCAAGGCGCCCCTCGCTGCACCGACCGTACGGTCACGCGTCGTTGTTCCGTTCCTCGCCGACACTAGTCGAGGAGGACGCGTCGGTGTTCCACTCCTTGCTATGACAAGTCGAGGTGGATGCGTCGGTGTTCCCAATCTCGCCAGCATGTGCGTCGGAGGACGCGTCGGCTCCCCGCTATGAGGAGAATGTTGCGCCGCCCATGGAGCCCCCCCAGCCTTGAGGATCTTTGGAAAGAAATGGATGTCGCCATGTGGGAGGCTTTGCCGCCGACAGAGCATGCCAAACTAGAGGCGGAGAAGAAGGCCGGGGAAGAGAAGCACGCCGTGGGGCAAGCTGCCTGGCAGGTCTATGTCGCGTCCGAGAGAGTCAAGCAATTCACTCTTTCCCGGTAGGCCCGTGCAAGGGCCGTGAGGGTGGCAGAGGATGCCCGTGCCAAAGCCCTGAGTGTAGTCGGGCCCAAGCGCATCATCTATGCTTGGCGGTACATGGACCGGGTTCATGCTTCAAGCGAGGAGGAGTACCTGCTGGCGCCGGATCACCACACCAGTGAGATCGTGCTCGCCCACCAACAAGCCGCCAATCAGCACCTCGCGAGTTGCAAGGCTGAGGAAGAGGCATTGTGTCAGTGCACTGGGAAACGGCCGCCCTGCAGGGCACTCGTAGGTTTATTTTACCAGGCCACTTATTACTGGTAGTGGTTGGGTTTTGTGATATGACGGCTTTACTGCCGCGCCACAAGCTGGGTGAGACTCCCGTGCTGCGTTGCCCTCTACACTTGTACTACATCGGTCCTGGTTTATTAGTGCCCCATTGAATTTGACAGAAGATTTAACTGACAAAATATTAGTGCATGTCAACAAAAACTATATCATTGGATTCGTATTTGAACATAGTTTTCAATGATATTATTTTAGGTGACATGCATCAGCATTTATCGTACTATATACAACGTTAATTCAATTTTTGGTCGTACTAATTTATAGTAGTAAGGTGCCCGTGTGTTGCATGGAAGAGTGAAATGCATTGATCGGGGAGTTGTTTATTTTGACAAAGGATGTGGGGGTCATCTCATGTGTAACGGGTATCGATAGGTTTCTTCGGAGATTATTTCATCTCTAGAGCTCACAAACATCCGGGTGAAATAGATAAAAAGGTATCTTCTGCAAACAAAAGCCTTCAACTGTTCAACCTGCATCCAAAACTTGTGAAGAAATAACACTTATTGTGCTTTGCAAGAAATGATCTTTACGAATTAGTTTTTGAGTATCGATTGTTATACATGTTGGCTACAAATGACATGGCACTTTCTTGTAGTCAACAGTTGCCTATACTATTAAGTATTAACCATGCACTTACAGACCTAGACGGAGGGATTAAATCAGGATGACTTGGAAGGGGCAGAGGAGATATAAGAAATGGTTCATAGTAAGTCTTTCACCAATACCGTAATAAAAGTTCATACATGGAAGATTCTAGACTAAACCATAAACGGATACACTTTTAATCATGCGCGATCACTACAGAAAAAAGACACATCCGTGACATTTTGGGCCGAACGAAATTTTTTTCTGTCATACATATGACATTTCGATGACGATAATTGTGACAAAACCCGGTATCATCATAGATGTGGTGGGCTCCTACTTCTATGACAAAAGATCATGACAGAAAATGGGCTTTTCGTCCTGGGCGGGTCGAAGACACAGCTGCATGACATTCTTTGGGCCATCCATGATGGAAAAAACTGTGGTAGAAGCGAGGGGGAGGAAAATTTCGGGGAGTTGCCGGTTACGGTGGGAGGTCGGGGGCGGAGCGTTGCGCGTTTCTCTCATATGTACGCGCGTGTGTGCGAGGCATTGGCTCTAACTGAAGCCGAGAGAGGCGTTGTGCTCTAACTAAACCCGAGCGTTTGCACTGCAGGCTACGCATTACTGAACCCGAGCGATCGATCGATGGCTGTTAACTGAACCCGATGGAGCGATTCCTTCGCTACTGCTGCTAACTGAAGCCGATCGATGCTGCCTCTGGGATGAACAGTGAGGGTTGCCGGGGGGGGGTTGGATGAACAGTGAGCGGTGGCGTTGCCCTCTGGATGAACCGCAACCCGTGGTGTGGAGGGCTGGATGAACAGTAGACGGTGGGGGGTGGCCGTGGAGGGGTGGTTGAACAGGACCCCGTGGTGTGGAGGGCTGGATGAACAGTAGAGGGTGGAGGGGTGGCCGTGGAGGGGTGGTTGAACAGTAGCCGGTGGAGTAGCGTGCGGTGGAG
>NC_057795.1:132640446-132642416 GCF_018294505.1 Triticum aestivum | reverse complement strand
CCACACCCCTCCCCCCGTTTCGACCGTAGCGCTCCAACACACGTCTGTTTCGTCCGTGTTGCAGTACACCACACCCCTCCCGGTGAACAGGACTCCCGTTTCGACCATAGCGCTCCAACACAAGTCCGTTTCGTCCGTTTTGCGGTACACCACAACCCTCCAGATCAACAGGACCCCTGTTTCGACCGTAGGAGGTCTGTTTCCTCTGTTTTGCGGTACGGCAGGCCCCTCCCGATCAACAGGACCCCGTTTCGAACGTGGCCTGTCGAACACAAGGATGTATCCTCCGTTGTGCGGTACACCAGGCCTCATTTCCATCGCCTGTTCCGTCCAACCCTCCCGATGAACACGACCATGCATTCCGTTCCGACCCAGCCGGTTGGCTGCCCATGAACACGATGACGACGCTGTTTCTCCGTTCCGACCCAGCCATGTACATATGCGCGATAGGCGTTGGAGACCCTGCCCGTATGTACGTACGTGGCCGTATTTTCTTTCTTGCACCCTCGCCACTATACGTACGTGTACATGCTACGTGCGCGCCTCTACTACGACACGTGCGCGCCTCTACATCTACGACACGTGCGCGCCTCTACATCAACCAATATTTACGTATACGTTCGTGACCAGAATGAAAACGCTACGTACGCTCCGACCAGGTAGGTCCCGACTGTCAGGAAATTCCTTGCGTGCAAAGAAGTAGCTGGTGGGTCCCAGCCGTTAGGGGGGCGAATCGTTTTTTTTGCCCGGACACACTTCCTTGCGTGTGAAGACGTAGTTGGTGGGTCCCAGCAGTCAGGGGGGCGAATCATTGTTTTCTCAAAATACGGTGGCCTATCCGGTTGGTCCCCGCTATCAGGTGGAGGAATCATTATTTTGCACGTAATAAGGAGGCACTTCCTTGCGGTGGCCGTGGACCTAGCTGTCAGCCTCTTCACGTACAGACCACGTCCGATGGAAGTCGTTCCTTGACCATGTTGACCACGCCGCACCGAGAGCACCACGGCGGTGGACGACGGCGAGGCCTAGGAAGGGTATGACTCGGAGCCGGGGAAGACGCAGCAGTGGATGCCCACGTGATGAGGAGTACGAGGATTCACTGGTTCAGCTGCGGTGTGAGGCTGCTGTCGCCGCAGAATAACAGGGGGTGTGGGTGAGTAGAGGGATGACCTAGACAGCAGTGGGAGTAGTAGGGGGCACTAGTAGAAAAGGGGGCAATGGTCCAGGCAGGGCCAGCCCATTAGTCCTGGTTTAGTCCAGAACCGGGACCAATGGGGGCATTGGACCCGGTTCGTGAGCCCCGGGGGCCGGCCGGGCCACGTGGGCCATTGGTCTCGGTTCGTCTGGACCTTTTGGTCCCGGTTGGAGGGACGAACCCGGGACCAATGGTCCTCGCTCCTGGCCCACCACTATTGGTCCCGGTTGGTGGCATGAACCGGCACCAAAGGCTGCCCTTTAGTCCCGGTTCATGCCACTAACCGGGACTAAAGGGTTGGTCCTCGTTGCGGCCAGAATTTAGTCCCACCTCGCCAACCATAGGGGGCTCACACCGGTTTATAAGCCCCTCCCTCTCTGCCTTGTTGGGCTCCTCTCAAAATGAAAATAGATGCCCTTATACAGGGAATTTGACCTAAATTCATATTGAATTTCTCTGAAGTTAGTAGAAATTTATTATGAATTTAGGTTGAATTCTCTCTATAAGCGCATCTATGCTCATTTTTTAGTAAAGTTAATCACAACTATTTTTCCTTCTATTTATTTCTGAGTAGTTTTTTATATAATTTTTTTCTGCTATATTTATTTTTTTCTATTTATTTCTGAGTTGTAATAAGTCATTAAAAATAAGCATCTATGCTCATTTTTTTAGTAAAGTTAATCACAACTATTTTTTCTTCTATTTATTTCTGAGTTGTAATAAGTCATTAAAAATAAGGATCTATGCTCATTTTTTAGTAAAGTTAATCACAACT
>NC_057795.1:132638775-132639717 GCF_018294505.1 Triticum aestivum | reverse complement strand
TTTGTGAGTTGTAATAAGGCATTAAAAATAAGCATCTATGCTCATTTTTTTAGTAAAGTTAATCAGAACTATTTTGTCTTCTATTTATTTCTGAGTTTTAATAAGTCATTAAAAATAAGCATCTATGCTCATTTTTCTACTAAAGTTAATCACAACTATTTTTTCTTCTATTTATTTCTGAGTAGTTTTTTCTATATTATTTTTTCTGTTCTGCTATATTTATTTTTTTATTTATTTCTGAGTTGTAATAAGTCATTAAAAATAAAAAAGAGGCGCAATGCTCGTTAATTAGCTTCAAGCCTTTCAGAATAGTGTAAACTGCACTACACATAGCTCCGTGCAGTCTACCCTAATCCTCAAGGCTTGAAGCTAAGCAACATGCAGGTGAGCATTGAGCCTCTTCTTCATCGTCTCTGCACTCGGGGCTTATAAACCGCTACGAGTGCCTCTCGCTTGGCGAGGTGGGACTAATTAAAAACAACTGTGGAAAGAATCAACTAAAAAATAGCTGCAGAAAATAAATAAGTAATTAGACGGGTGCATTGGTACCGGTTGGTGGCACCAACCGGGACCAATGCCTCTCTTTAGTCCCGGCTGGTGGCACCAACCAGGACCAATGCCTCTCTTTAGTCCCGGTTGGTGCCACCAACCGGGACCAAAGGTCTTTGTTTCCCGCCCTTTGGGCTGCTGAAAAGAGGCCTTTGGTCCCGGTTGCTGCCACCAACCGGGACTAAAGGGGGCATTAGTCCCGGTTTGTGCCACGAACCGGGACCAAAGCCTTTGCTATATAAGTAGCACTTAGGAAAATTTCAGAACCGCGCATCCCCACTTCGATCTCTCCACCTCCTCTCCCTGACGGCGGCGAATCCATCCTCGACGCCGGCAGGTTGCCCAAGCCAGCCCTCGCCCCGAGGCCGCCGTCCCCTGCCGCCCCGGCCCGCG
>NC_057795.1:132619759-132638141 GCF_018294505.1 Triticum aestivum | reverse complement strand
CGACGCCGTCGTCCCCTGCCGCCCTGGCCCGCGCCGCCCCGACTCCACCGATCCCGGGCGCTGGAAGAAGAAGACGTGTTGGGTCCGCCCTGTTTTGGACCCCGCTTCCGAGATGAGCCCTTTCCCAAAGGGTTCACGCTCCCCCGAGATACGCCCAAATACACCGGCTCGATAAAGTCGAAAGACTGGCTGGTTGACTACTCCACGGCCGTCAACATAGCGAACGGCAACAAGCGTGTTGCCGTGAAGTATGTTCCACTCATGCTCCAGGGCATGGCCCGGATATGGTTGAACAGCCTGAAGCCCCGCAACATCAATAGCTGGGTCGACTTCACCGAAGCCTTCATCCGCAACTTCACGACCACGTACAAGCGACCTCCCAAGCCTCGCCAGCTTTCCTTGTGCGTGCAAGGCTCTGACGAGTCAACTCGCGACTACCTCACGCGCTGGGCCGAGCTTCGGAACTCCTGCGAGGGCGTGCACGAGGTGCAGGCTATCGAGTACTTCACTGCCGGGTGTAGAGAAGGCACCCTCCTCGAGAACAAGCTCCTCTGCGACGAGCCGGAGACCCTCGACGAGCTGCTGATCATAGCAGACAAGTACGCCACAGCCGACTCCTCCATGAAGGTGGAGATTCAAGTTAGTGCGACTCGCAAAGCGGCCCCTCAGGCTCCCAGAACTCTGGCTGGAGACGCCAGTCGGTGACAACAACAGAACAATCACAAGCGCAAGGCCCCGCAGCCCGCTTCCAGCAGCCGGCAAGTTGAGACAGTCGAAGACCACAGCCAGAGGGGCAGCCTACGACCAAGCGACAAAAAGGCGGCAAGTCCAACTGGTTGCCGGCCTTCTCTTACGAGCAAACTCTAGACGGTCCCTGCAAGTTCCATAGCGGCGCGAAGCCGTCAAACCACACCACCCAGAAGTGCCACTGGCTCACCAGGATCGCCAAGGGAGACGGCCTCCTGCCTCCTCCGCCTGCTGGGCCGCCGCCTCCACCGCCGCCTCAGCAGCCGGCTGTCAGGCCAGTCGGTGCAGTACAAGACGAATACCCGGAAGAGCATGGAGCCTATGTGGTGTTCACCAGCGTGGCCGACGATCGACACAGCAGGCGGCAGCAGCAGCAAGAGGTGAATGCAGTAGCATCAGAAACTCCAGAATTCATGCATTGGTCCGAGAAGCCTATCAATTGGAGCAGAGCTGATCACCCAGAGGTGATGCAGAATCCGGGCTCCTACGCCCTGGTTTTGGGTGCCACCTTGGCCACAGATAGGTGGGCCGCTCGCTTCTCGCGAGTGCTGATAGACGGAGGCAGTAGCATCAACATCCAGTACAAGGATACCATGGAGAAGTTAGGAATCAAGCAAAGACAGCTTCAGAGCAGCTGGACTGTGTTTCATGGCATTGTACCTGGCCTTTCCTGCTCGCCAATCGGCAAGATCCTGATAGACGTCCTCTTCGGGGACAAAGATCATTTCCGCCTAGAGCCAGTTTGGTTTGAAGTGGTGGACCTCGAAAGCCCGTACCATGTGTTGCTTGGCCGACCCGCTTTGGCCAAGTTCATGGCAGTCCCCCACTACGCCTACCTCAAGATGAAGATGCCGAGTTCTAAGGGGATTCTGACCATAGCCGGCGACTACAGAAAGTCGTCCGGTTGCGCGGCTAAGAGCAGTCGGCTGGCCGAGTCCCTGGTGATTGCGGCTGAGAAGCGGCTTCTTGATCGAGTTGTGGCGATGGCCGGCGAGCAGCCAGAGATGTCGCCCATCCCCAAGGAGTCGGAAGATGAGGGATTGTTTAAGCCGGCCAAAGAGACGAAGAAGATACCCTTGGACCCAGAGCACCCAGAGAGGTACGCTGTCATAGGTGCAAACCTTGACAGCAAATAGGAAGGCGAGCTCGTCGATTTCCTCCGTAAGAATCGGGACATCTTCGCATGGTCCCCTAAAGACATGCTAGGTGTACCGACGGAATTTGCCGAGCACAAGTTACATGTCCGATCTGATGTGAAGCCCGTCAGGCAGCCCTTGCGCCACCTGTCAGAAGAGAAGAGAAGAGTCGTTGGAGAAGAGATAGCCCGTCTCCTAGCAGCTGGCTTCATTATGGAAGTATTCTTTCCAGAATGGTTAGCAAACCCGGTCCTGGTGCTGAAGAAGAACAAGCAGTGGCCAATGTGTATTGACTACACAAGGCTCAACAAAGCTTGCCCCAAGGACCCATTTCCTCTGCCGAGAATTGACCAGGTGATAGACTCCACAACCGTTATGCGAGCTGTTGAGCTTCTTAGATGCATAATCAGGGTATCACCAGATCAAACTGAACCCAGCAGACAGACTGAAGACTGCCTTCATCACGCCGTTTGGAGCCTTCTGCTACCTGACCATGACGTTCGGCTTGAGGAATGCCGGCGCCACCTTTTAGCGTTGCATGCAGAAGTGCCTCCTCAAGCAACTTGGCAGAAATGACCACGTCTATGTAGACGATGTGGTGGTGAAGATGGAAAAGCGTGGAACACTGCTCGAAGACCTCAAGGAGACCTTTGAGAACCTGCGCCGATTCCAGAGCAAGCTCAACCCTGAAAAGTGCGTCTTCGGAGTAACAGCCGGCCAACTCCTTGGCTTCCCGGTCTCTGAACGCGGCATAGAGTGCAACCCTGTGAAGATCAAGGCCATCGAGAGGATGGAGGTACCCAGCCGACTGCTAGATGTGCAAAAGTTCACCGGCTGCTTGGCGTCCATCAGCCGATTCATCAGTCGGCTGGGCGAGAAAGCTCTCCCCTTATACCAACTGATGAAGAAGACCACCTTTTTCGAGTGGAACCACAAGGCAGATGAAGCATTTCTCCAGTTGAAGAAGATGTTGACTACTCCCCCTATGCTGGCGTCTCCCACTCCTAAAGAGCCCATGCTCCTATACATTGCCGCCACCAGCCGAGTAGTCAGCACAGTCATCATAGTTGAACGCAAGGAGGAAGGCAAGGCGCTACCTGTCCAGAGACCGGTATATTACCTGAGCGAAGTAATGTCGACCTCCAAGCAGAACTACCCCCACTACCAGAAGATGTGCTACGGCGTGCACTTTGCCGCCGAAAAATTGAAGCCTTACTTTCAAGAGCACCCAATCACTGTGCTCTGCATAGCTCCACTGGCCGAGATCATTGGAAGCCGAGATGCTTCGGGCCGAGTGGCCAAATGGACCATAGATTTGGCCCCCTACACCATCTACTACAAGCCCCGCACCACCATCAAGTCGCAAGCGCTGACCGACTTCCTTGTCGACTGGGCCGAGACCCAATACCTGTCGCCAGCGCCCGACTCCACCCATTGGCGGATGCATTTCGATGGCTCCAAGATGCGCACCGGTTTGGGAGCAGGCGTCGTCCGCACCTCCCCTAAAGGCGACAAGCTCAAATATGCGCTGCAGATCCCTTTCGCCGCCTCCAACAACGTTGCCGAATACGAGGCGCTCATTCACGGGCTCCGGCTTGCCAAAGAACTCGGCATTCGCCGGATCCTGTGTTATGGCGACTCCTATTTGGTGGTCCAGCAGTCATCTAGCGATTGGGACGCTAAAGATGCAAACATGGCGAGCTACCGCTTCCTGGTGCAGCAACTCAGCAGATATTTCGAGGGGTGCGAGTTCCTTCACATGCCAAGAAATGACAACGACCAAGAAGACGCCCTGGTACAAGTCGGCTCCACCTGCCAAGCAATACCATCCGGCAAGAGTAACGAAGAATGGGCGGCCACACGAAAAATGGCTAAGGACTCAAAGCATTAACATAGCCTAAGCCGGCTCCCAGCCTCTCTTTGCAAAAACCGACTCTTTAGTAGTCGGCTTGCCGCTTTCTATCCAACTTGTTAAGAAGACTCAAAAAAATGGCCAAGTACTTGCCTTCCCCAAAGTAGCCAAGCATTTGATCTAGCGGCAGTCCGCAGAGCGGTCGTCCGACTGGCAAGGCGGTGACTAAAGGGAAGGCGGCAAAGGAAAAAGCCAAAAGAGCAATAAGCAAGGAAAGATAGAATTCGGATAAATATTTACATAAACTAGGCCCTTGGCCGAATCTTCATGCAGAAGTTGAAAATACACCCCGCGGGTGGAATTGTGTGAATTAACAAGTTCTTCAAAGACTATTAAAGCAGATAAAATAAAGGCAAGACGGCAGCCTAGGAAGCGGCAGACAGGTTCGAAGGGTCAGAAGAGACGGCGGTGTCAGGCGCCGCGGCGGCCGGCTGGGCAGTCTTGGCTTGATCGGTCGGGCGCGGCTCATTGCTGGAGGCACGGTCGAGCTGAGGCTGGTCGCCCGCTCCGTCTTCTGGCACCTCCGCCTCGCCTCCGTCCTCCATCTCGCCTTCCTCCTCGGCGCTGGAGCCGATCACCTCCGCTGAGTCCTCGTCGTAGTCCGGGTTCATCCCAAACCAGTCCGGCGGCACCTCTTCGCTGTCTGCAGCCCGCTCAGGGACGAAGACGCTGGTGTCTGTATAGACAGCAATCGCCGCCGCGTGCTCAACAAGGGCCTCTTCCACAGCTAGCAGCTCCACCTGGGCCTCTGACCGGTACATGGCCAGCCGGTCCAGGTACAGCCCCGGATACCATGCATTGACGAATTCCAAGGCCCGACGCGCTCCAGCCCGGGCCGAGGAACCCTTCCAGGCCTCAAGACGGCCAGCCGTGACCTCCAGCCAGTCGGCAGTCCGACTGGGAGTGCGCAGAACCGGCATGTCTGGCTAGAGGGAGGCAATCGCCTGGGCGCCGACACGTTGAAGCCGGCGCAGCAGCCGATGGGCCGGCCGCAGACGAGCCTCGATGCTCAGAAGCTGCTCGTCGAGGGTCCGGGGGGTGTTGGCGGCGATCTCCATGCCATTTGCCCTCCGCACTTCGCGATCAGCCTCGATGGCTTGAGTGACCGCCTGCGAGTGGCCCGGGAAGAAGTCTGCCAAAACAAAAAAGAAGCAAGACAAAGAATCAGGAGTCGGCCTGACTTACAGTCAGCGGCTCAAAGAAAAAAAGTAAAGAAACTCACCGTCGATGATGTCTTCGATCTCATGGAAGCCGGAGGTCAGCAGTGCCTCCTTGTCAGTCCAGGAGGAGCGCTCGCTTTCTAACTCGGCCAGGAGAGCAGTCTCTTTCTTCTCCGCGTCGTCCTACGCCTTTTTAAGCAGCTCCTTCTGCTCCTCCAGCTGCGCAGCCAGCAGGCCGCGCTCCGCGGCGAGCTTGTTGCACTCCTCCTCCTTGACACGCAAGGCGGTGTTGGCTTTGCCCAGCTGTTCCTGAAGAGCTGCGTTGGCCTCTGAAGAATGAAAAAGGAAAAAGACATTAAGTCATCAACAAAGAAGGTCGCCGGGAAGATCCGGCCCGACTGCTCAGCAGTCGGCCCGAATCTCGGGGACTACAGCCCACGGGTGTGCCAGCGCGCCCCCACGAAAAAGAAGAAGGACTCACTCCGGCTCTCCGACAAGTCGGTAGTCCGCTTCCCCAGCTGATCAACGTTGTGGTTGAAGGTAGTGACGCGGAGGTTGTGATACTCCCGTGACAAACATTTCAGACAAAGGTGAATATTCGGAACTCGCCAGATGGAGTTCCGAGCTGCCTGCTCAGCAGCCGGCCCGAAACTCGGGGACTACACCCAGTGCGTGCGCTGGCGCGCCCCCACAAAAGAAGACAAGAAAAACAGAGCAAAAAGAAGAAAGAGTACCCGGACGGCTGCCCCTCAAGGTCGAGTCCCAGATACGACTTCGAGATGAGCCGACTCCCAACCGACGACTTCCGGAGAAGCCGGCTATGGGGAGTCGGCCCGCGACCCCAACCACCTCGTACCTTCACAATAATGGACGGGACGGGGAAAGGCCACCTCATGGCCCATCCCCGCCTCGTTTATCAAGGGCAGGCATGGCCACGGTACGCCGTACCGATGGAGACCTCCATCCGGCGCGGCACTGTTGCCATGCCGGCCCTGACATCAGCCCCCGTGGGCGGAACCCTGTGCCCACAACGGCCTGTTTGTACGACCACGAGACGGTGGGTCCCACTCATCAGCGAGAGTACAGAAGACGGCGAGAGCGCAACCAGACGGACCCATTGGGAGTCGGCCCCCGGGAGTCGGCTGGCCCCTCCCACGGGCCCCGCACGCCATTAACCAGACAAGACGGGGAATGGCAACAGTGATCGCCCGCCAGGCGGCAGCACTGTTGCCATGACCCCACGACCAAGCCAGCGTCATTAGAAGCACGGCTACAGTAATCCACAGCCGGCAAGACCCGCCCGCGGCGGACAAGGGCTGTCGGCCCCGTACCAGGCAAGTCGGCGGGGCCCACCAGTCGGCGGGCCCCAACAGTCGGCGGAGAAGATGGCGGCCTAAGAGGCTGACGGCTGGGACCCGCGCCTAGCCGGATTTACCGTTGTACACCTGGGGGGTATGCCTATATAAACCCCCCAGGGCAGCCATGCAAAGGGTTCGAGTCCATTAGCACTAGACCAGATCATATAGGAAGGAGAGAGCTAACCTTGCTTTCTCCAACCTGCAGAATACAGCTCAAGGAGCAACCTTGTACTCACTTCGCCTTAGTGATCATGCGGAGACCCCGTAGAGCAGTAGTAGGGGTGTTATCTCCACGGAGAGCCCCGAAGCTGGGTAAGATCCGCCGGCGTGCATGTCTTCGCCTCATCCCGTTTCCGGGCACCGGCGACGTTCTACTCGCCCCCACCATGATAAGCCATCCCTTGGCATATGTCGCACCCAACCCCCGACAGTTGGGTGGGAAAAAACAACAAAAATAAGGATGTAAATATGAAAAGGGAATTTTATGTGTTTTCAATATAATGATACGTGTATATGAACTAGTAAAACTATAGGTAGAGATTAGAAAACGGATGTAGGACATGCGTTTCAAGAGGAAAATAGAACTGGGTTGTGTGTTTGATTCAGTAACAAAACGGCATGCGGATGTTGTAAGACAAAATATAACTAACGCTGGCGGGCCAGAGGCTAGTAGATATCTGCTGGATCTTTGTGCCCCATTGTCGTCATGGGCTGGGTCTGTTAAAAACAAAACCAACCCTGGTTAGTCTACAGCCCAGTTGAAACTTGCTCGACCTAAAAAAACTATATACGTGCTCAATAAATGAGAGAATTCTGCAAGCACAGACTGATAACTGGGATGCAGCACGGATATTGTTTTTTTATCGTGATAATAAGTGCATGCACTTGTTTCGAAAAAACTGCAGAACTGGGAATTCGAACGGCGGGTGCTTATGCTACCCATCAAATAAAAATCAGGTGCCTGAGAATTCGTTTCGAAACAAATGATTCAGCTTTATATCCGCATCGACCCTCGGCATGATTGTTGGAAGCAAATGCAAGTTCATACCAAAAGATCGTTAACAACAATACCAACTTGCGGACGACAAGGTAGTACAACTACCAATACCAAACTACTCCTGGCCCTAGTGTTCGTCTTGTTGACAGTCTTTCAGAGGACCAGCTCCCGCTCCTTCTCTTGCTCCAGGTCCCCGATGTGGTACTGGTGCATCACCCAGTTGGTCCTCTGCTGGTCGAAGTTCTTGTTGGTTTGCAGCACCAGAACCTTTTTTGCTGCCCCTCTACCGGCCATTGACCATCACAGGCAAGGTATTGCCGGTCTTGTGCCACATCGTGTGCGTGCCGCACTCCGACTGTATCTTGTGACGTGTCCACGTGCCCCTTTTGAACGCCCTGGAATTGCGCTAGAAGAAATGCTTCCTTAGGCCACTCAGTGTGATACCTGCAGTATTGTGGAATACAAGTTTTAGGGTACCTAGTTGGCATTTTCATAACATCTTTGGCATGTTGCAGTCACTTGTTTCACTTTTTATTAACTGTCAAATTGTAATTGTTTCACCAGGTCTACATCTAAAAAGAAAAATAGAGCTATAAACAAAGGAATATGTTTGTGCAAGTAGATGGCCGATCGCTATCTTATCTGGAAGTTTCTCAGGTTGGGTGTAGCATATGCCGTGCTCGGTGTCGATGGTAGGTATGAACAAATCGATGAGAGACTAAAATCTCGCGCTGTCAACACTCACTTTGGCCTCAAGGTGCTCAATCATCTCCTGATCCGTGGGATCGAACTTGACGCTAGCCGGCAGCATCGGCCAATCCTTCTTCGACTTGCATCGGTAACTCCAGTTATATGGTACTCAATGTACGACCAATCGACTGTTTTAAGTGAATGATGAAAGATTTCGACAGAGTAAAAACTCGCGCTTCTTCGACAGTTGTACGAGAGTAATTGCCATGCCGTTTTGCAAGGGCGCTTGTAAAAACTCTAAACTCTATTCTCCTTTTATTTAATGGATGAGGCAAATCTTTTGCCACCATTTCGAAAATAAATAAATTTCGACAGATAAGTGGTACTCCAATTCTGAAGTCCGGAATACCCGAACACGCCGCTGGGATTCTTGTGTCACCTCAAGCGCAGCGTGTTCTCACGTCAATTCAATGTGTGGACATGATGAATAATTTGATCGACGTATACTAGTACTGCTACTGTACTACTTACTAGTCGTATTTAGTGTCACAATTTATACATAAGTTTAACTAACAAGTACGCACTTGAAGCCTAACTCATATATATGTATATATATGGCTTCTGCACAGCATCTCCATCATCATTATCAGTACATCCTACGGAGGTGAGTTAGGATGCACTTGATCCCAGGAAGGTATCTATCCTTCAAACCAGAGGCGTGCTTCAAACTAACAACTGTACATAATATCCAACAAAATAGGGTCGTGCTATAGCAGAAGAATACATGGCTCAGTTTAGATATCAGCACGAATCAAGTTGTGCATATTTGATGTTGGCATGAACCACATCGCCGCATGTCGGGTTTGCAAAAGCCATCCATCGGATGGAAGCTTGATGCCTTTCACACACTGAAGATTACCTGGCAACAAGCTGTGTCGACGAATCTCTGGATATGGTGATTCATGAAACCCATGGTATGATGTGTAAACACAGCCCCCCCCTTCGCGAATGGAAGTTGCATAGCACAGTGTTATGATCGATGATTGGTTGGACGATCGGATAATTGAGACCGAGGAACAAGGCATGGTTGCCGAGGCTGTAAACCCGCCTCCAGTTGAATACGCCTGGCCCAACAGAGCTGGGATATTTCTCGAACACGAAGCAGCTATAGCCATCAATGTCACGAACGCCCCACGCATTGTACTGCATGTGGTTTGATGTAATGGTTTGATCAATTTGGTATGTGTGAATGAGCATCAAATGACCGCCGTCAGCTGAACAAGCGATAAACCAGCACCCATCGGCTGGTATGATTCCAGGTCCTGGAATCATGAAGGCCATCGCATTTGCGTCTACTGCAACAAATCAAATTGGAGACCAAAAGGACAAAAATAAACAATCATGTTCAGAGTATGTGTGGAATTAAGATTATTATAACAGTGACACATATCATAGATAGAGAATTGCAATGCCGTGGTCATAATCATACCCCAAGTTAAAAAAATAAGCCAATGGCTTTCATATTCTAGCAACATGTCATGGTTCAAACATCATGTAACAATGAGAGGAAAACAGCTATGACAGCGCCTACTCATATTCTACCATAGCACTTACTACTACTATTCTCATATCAACTCTAAGCAATAACATGTGTTGTTATAAAAATCTAGTAAACGAGAGTAACATATAGCAATCATGAGGTTATGCTCATAATATATATTCTAACAACCATTAGATGCCAATTGTTCGCATATCAACTCTAACAAGAACATGTGTGGTCATAAAAATCTAGGAAATGAGAGGAACATATCGCAATGATGTGGTTATAGACATGCTATGCATTCTAAATTTGTAACAAATGAATAGGCAGTCGTATTCATAAGGTAAAGATGAGATGAGATAGAACAATTACACAATTATAGATTCCACCAGTATAGGCAGCCAACTTGTGTGTCGACCGCCTGAACGATGCCATCCTGCACTATAGCATCAGACAGAAATTTTGCCTCAATGGGATTGATGATGAGCCATAACCATGTATGGCGACCGGATTCCAGATAGACTAATCCCATGTTGAACAAGGCAATGAGCTTGTAATCCATGTAGTCTTCTGATGGTGTGGGCACTTCAAGATTCCAACTTTCTCCAAACAGAGGTCGAGCCAAAATCTTGACGTGTCTCGTGCGTAGTAGGCAGGAGTGTCCGGCGTGCCGCGAGGCTCCATGTCGGCGGTATCCAATGATGGAAGGGTGATCTCTCGCTGGGTGTAGATTCCACTAGACGCCACGGACTACCGTTGTGGTGGATGAGGACGATCCAGTTGGCCTTCATGCCCGCCCAGTAGTGGCCGTGCATGAAGGACATGTGGACGGGTAGTGGTAGCATGTCGAGAGGCACCATGGTAACCTCCGTAGGATCGTGAAGTCGGTGTCTGGGCCACCTACGAGGATCGGGCATCAGCAAGCAGGGTGTCTTGAAAAGAGCCGGTCGGTTGCAGACGAGTAGACGGTACAAAGACACCGAGCATGCGGCCAGACGGACGGTGCTGAGTAGGTCCATACGACTATAGATCTGCTCCAAGAGAACATCGGGGAGGGAATTCCAATCGCGACTCTGCGTGTCAGTCGGTTCTGCCATTGGGGTTTTTGGTGCCTGGGAGCCAGCGGGGAAGTGGATTCGGGTAGGCGAGCGAAGAAGCTTCTCCTCGGGTGGCCGAGCTGTGAGCGGGGGGATATGGTACGCACGAGCTACCAAGGAATATGGCACGGGCGGGCGAGCAGTGAGCGGGGGTAAATGGGGTGCAGCCGACGATGGGGAAGAGAGGAGGAACAAGAAGAGAGGAGGAAGAAGAGTGGAAGACGGGGAAGAAAGTGCATTAAATCTCAATTCTACTAGTACTACTACCAGGATATAGGCACCGTCCTCCGGAGTGTAAATAGTTACACCGATGACATGTGGGTCTATCACAAGAGGGCCCATATGTCAGTTAATGGAGGACACAAGTGCGTAGGCATATTTGCAGAAGCGTGCTCTACTGGCAAACATGATGGCAGTACTGGGTACGGCTGATTTAGTAACACCAACACGCTGGTTCAGCTTATTAATTACATGTCCCATCTGCTACAGTGTGTATTGTCACTTCACTGTGAAGACTAGTTGAATAGTTCCCTCTGACCGAGATGGGGAATGATGGATCGTGAGGATTAACTTTCTACATTATTCGTATGCCTCTACGCTCACTTCACTCATTTTGCTCCGTACCTAGTCACTTGTTGAAATCTCTAGAAAGACAAATACTCCATATTGGGGAACAGAGGGAGGCTTTTACTCCGTACTGGAGTATTTGGGAACAAAGGGAGTATCACCATATGGAGGGAACAGAGGAAGTTTGAAATATGAACATGTCAATGGGAGGGAGTAAGCCCCATGCATGCATGCATGCATGCAACATGGACGCACACACGTACTCCACATAGACGCACGCAACACTCACGCACCCATGTGGCACACAACACACGATGCAACACACACGCTCACGCTCAAGTGCTCAACCTACTCCCTGCGTCCGTGAAAGACTGTACATTTAGAGATTTACACATTGACCAGGGTATAATTAATGCCCAAAAGTAGCAGACTTATGTGTGCATGCGACCATTGAGATAAGAAGATTAAATGAAGGCCGTTGCATGCTATAATTAAGGATAGACATGTAGCCTATACCTACAGCACAAGTTGGTGCATTAGTCAATCAATATCGATTTAGATTAAAGGCTAAATGCATTGGAAGTGTAGATGTACATCATGTACTACTACACTCTTTGTTTTATAGTCGATGTACACTCTTTGTTGGAAGGCCGAGGGAGGACACGTGCATGCACTCACATACACAGCCAGGGCGGTTCGGGCGCAAGGGTTGGACTCGTGTGGCGCCTGCATAAAGTTTTGTTTAACTTATTTCTTTGCTCCTCCAACTGACAAGTGGGACCCAAAAACTAGGTGACAATTTAACCAGTCAACAAAGTGCCACGTCGACTATGTGGCCCGTCAGTAGGGTGCAATACGGTGCTCTACGATGAGCTAGTGATCGTATAATCGACGCAAAACTATATATAGTGACCATAAAGAGCGTATTGTTACATACGCTGACCGCCAGTGTATTTTTCTCGTTTCAAATTAAGCCATATTGATCGGAAAGGACGTAGTATGGACTACTACTAGTACTAGTACTGCTTTGATGTGTCTCGTCAACTCGCCGAACAAGGAGAAGCTTGCTTACTACGCCTCTCCCTCGCCCACACGCGCGGTGGTTCGCAGGATGAGGAGAGGGTTTTGACTACAGCGCCCTCTCCCTCTTCCTCTCCCTCGCCCTCGCCCTCGCCCTCGCAGTGGACGTGCAGCAGTTCAATCGGTGTCAGATTGCCAGACGCATATTGTACTGTAGTATCATCATTGTTGGACCTTCCGAAGAGGCTAAGAGGCAAGTGCAAGGTTCACACGAGTACAAACTGTTGAACCTCCCGAAGAGGCAAAGAGCCAAGCGCAAGGTTTTATAGGAGTTGTCGTCCTAGTAGGAGTGTACTACAACTATAGCGAACGATGCTACTGTATGATGCCGCCATGTCACGTATATCCAAAGCTGAGCATGTTGGAGCCCGTGCAACACACAAGTTGCACGTACGCATAATACATTTACTAGTAATAAATTCTAAAGGACAAATGCCAGTATGCCACACAAATTCATCTCCAATTCGTGTGATAAATTTGTGCACGAGTAGTCTACATATATTCACAGCGCTACTGTTCATAATTACCATACTCCACTTACACGTTATAGATGGGCTACATGCATGTCCTCCTCCAGGTTCCAGTCCCAGGTGTTCTTCATGGATGGCACGATCCATAGCGGTGGGCAACGGGAATCATTGTCATAGCTTTCTAGTCCGGTTCCACATGATGGAGAATCATCCAAGCTCAAGCGGCATAAATTAGGGATAGCGTGTCCCCGCATGTCGTTCATCCGGCGGTGCGCAATGAAGACACAACCATGCTTCATGAACGGCAGGCCTTCCGTGTCGTGCACGGAAGGTGGCATCCGCTTCACAATGGGGTAGCTGTCCCCAATGAAAAGCGAGTACTCTCCAAGAGTGTTCCTCGGCACCCACGTAGCATCACGGGGGTCGAACTCGGCGCCGTTCATCTGGTACACACGGCATCGCAGATCTGGACACATGGTGACGTACATAGTCAAGGTCCATGCATAATAATGTTGTGCTCAAATATGGCGGTCAGTAATACTGTGTAGCAAATAGTACTACTCTGGTATAGAGGAAGTAAAATAACCAGCTTATTATATGTAGCCACTCTTGGCTACATGGATGAGATAGTAAGACATGGAAAAAAAATGGTGGCAGCCAGTGGGTTCAAGTCTTCAAGGGCCCAACTAGCTATACGCGTCCTCCAAGGTAAAAAGTACTCCTACTAGTAGTACTAAGTATACTACTAGTACAACAATGAAAGAGAAGGCGAGAGGGTTAAAAAATGGAATACCTGGGTAGATGGTGATGGTCCGATCGTGGTAGATTGTGTGACCATGTTGCACATCAGTGGTACCATGGGTAACGACTGCTAAGATAGTTGATCCCAATATGCCAAAGTTAGCTACAAGGTTCCAGGTTAGACCGAATCGCGGATGCAAATGCACATCCAGGATCGGCGATCTTATTTTGATCGGGGGATGACTGGTCCCTGCAAAATAATGGAGTACCGTTAGGGATGCAAATGATGGTTTGTGCATTCCGTCTGTAATCTCCCGTACCGTAGGATGGCAACCAGATGAAACAAGTCCCCTGGCTTGTCACCGCGAAGATGCGGCCTAGATGGCGCACGGCGTCTTCCAATGTGTAGGGGTACAAATCTGCCGCTGCCAACATGCGCCAGCCTCTGCTGTTACTGCGTCTTGCATTGATGGCAATCCTTATGTCGAACACCGCGATGAGATAGTAATCATCATAGCCGCATCGCTTTGTCGGCGGGTCCGCAATTGCTATCTTCTTCAGTCTCATGTAGGCATCATCATACGTATTCATGCCCAGCCAGTCCGGAAGGCCGATCCCAATGATCGAGAAGGGGTCTACCGGAACGGCCGCACTGTTGTGGATGTTGTGCAAAATGATGGTGGTATCCGGCCAAAGTTATGCAAGCCAATCTTCGTTGGCACCGACCCAGACCTATATATAAGACGGTGGGCAGCGGAGAAATTACGGGATGGAAATGGAATAACTATGTACTACATGATCAAACTCCATTATTGACCTGCTCATCAGACAAAATCCGACTACCTCTCAACGCCGGCAACTCTATCGGAGTCAACGTGCAACCATGGCCAGGGAGCGGTGGCTTGTTCGAAGGATTGTCCCATAGAATAACCTTCTCCTTGAGGACGCATGGAAGACCAACAAGCATGGCCTTTTCCCAAACCAGTTTAAGCAGCATCTTGAAAAAGTTGGTGTAGCAAGCACCGAGTCTTGCGGCGGTGAGGACGTCGGAGCGGCGTGTGATTTCTCCCAGAGGATCGTCGTCCAAGGTCTCCCATCCCCGACGAGGAGGAGAACCGCCTGGCGAATCCATGTGAGCAGCGACGAACTGCCTTCTCTTCGGGGGGAGGGGAACTGGCGAGGAGGAGATAAGAGCGCAGTAACCGCAGCGCCTCGTCCCTTCCAACTGTAGATCGTTCCTCAATGAAGGTGTGAGGCTATTATTTACTACTAGTACTAGCATTATGGAACGTTATGGGATTGCATTATACTGTAAATAATAGCACTAGTAAGAAATTTTTGGCACTAGGTAGTAGTTTTTAGTGTGGATTAAGAAATTTTGGGTATGTTTTTGCCATTTTTTGTACACGCCAACTAGTGTCAAAAAACCTCTTACATTATGTGACGGAGGAGTATGTACTCATACTGTAGTAGTACCAGTACTACTTTTCTCAACTACGAGTATTAGTGCGATGTACTGTACTTCTACTCTAGTCTAGTCTAGTATAGTGCACCAGTTTTGAACTCTTGAATCTCAGGGCCAAGGAGCTACAGTTGGAAGTGGAGGGTACTACTGTTCTCTAGAACCAATGCTGTACTATCAATGCAGGGGAAGCACACTTGCGTAGTGGCCTAGTGGGTACTCTCGGTGCTATATTCAGCCGCTCCTCTCACGTAGGAGTAGCTGGCCTACTCAACTGCTCCTCTCACGCACACACTAGCAGCCTGTTTATCAGTGACGGTTACTGCGGTCTGCGGGGGCAGAACATTTTAGTTATTTTATATAGCGAGACTAGGCTTTTCGCTTCCATTGGTGGAGGTGTAATGGATCTCGTCGAACTTTGTTAGTAGTTCCTTCTTTATGAATGAGATGAAGCAAAGCTTTTGCCTCCGTTTCAAAAAAACACGTCAAGAGGAATTTCTTTTATAGTAGAGCCGATAATGGAGTGAATTCCATGCGTGCAACGCAGCAAGCTACAGAGTACTAGTAGTACATCACTTTACATAGAGTACAGAGCCATATTGCACAGTTCCCAATGCACCGCCAGGCTTTTCCGGCACCTCGAGCTTAATTGGGAGGCGGTAGTTTAAATATGCTACTACTAGCTGATGAGGAAGCTGCAAGCGAGGTGCGGTTAGGGCGAGCACGCGAGCCACGGGATGCTGGGAAGGAAAACCCATTCACGTGGCTAGGCTGTCCAGTGCACCCAGATTGTGGGGCCGCACGTCCGTTTGACTTCAAAACTCAAACTAACCGTGTAAAATATTGGCTCGCAGCGAAGTGTAGTACTAGTACTATTTTTTTTAAAAAAGGCCGCTGTGCGTTCGGCCGGGATCGAACCCACAAAATGAGGTATACACTCCCGCGACCACTAGTAGTACTCATTGGAGTACAACGCAACCTAGAATCGCCTTTGGTCGCTAGTAGTACGTACATTGTTCCTTACAAGAAACCCCTAATAATGCAAGAAACCAGTAAAATGCCAAGAAACTACTACCACTTGCTCTTACCATTGTACATGCTCTTACCAACCAAAATCCTCGAGTGACCTCCTACCTTCGGCCCGTCCACCTAGTCATCCTCCGCCATGGGACGCAGCTACCGCCGCTGGCAGAAGGCAAGGTCAAAACCGCCGGTGGTGCGGAGCCCATGTTGCGGCAGCCCGGATGCCAGCTCCGTCCGGCGCTCGTGACCGCTAGTTAGCCAAGATATCTCCATCCAGCTGCTTGTCTACAAGGTTTGCTAGCTAGATTGGCACGACAGCGCGGCGGCTTGCTCGCACGCGCCATGCTCAGGCCAGCCATCTGGCTCGAGCGAAGGCCAGCGCGGCGGCTTGCTCGCTCGTGAGTCATGCTCGGGCCAGCCTGCCAACCCGTGCGGAGGCCAGCGCGGCGTCCGGCCCGTCCGGCAGAGCGGCGGCCAACTCGCTCATCACCGGTGCCACCGACGAACATGCATCAGTACAGTTTGAAGTAATGTTCAGGAAAAATAATGATTTGAGGGGGAATAACTGGATAGAAGGTCTGATGTGGGTCCCTCGTGTCAACGGTCAAAGAAAATGTGTTGGTTTAAGCAGCCTCGTCAGCACAGACGTGTGGGCCAACCCAGTAATAAATGGGTTTAAACGAACCTAATCGGTAGGAGTACTAGGTAGTACAGTAGTTTTTGGTGTGGATTAAGAAATTTTGGGTATGTTTTTGCTATTTTTTGTACAATAGGTTCTTCCTAGGGCTGGTTGAAAGTGGTAGTTTTTTGTTAAATACTCTACATATTGTAAGTAGGAGTGAAAGTTAATCTTTGGAAGCCAATAAGCAAGGCTAGTTACATAGTGCATATGTGTACATGATTTAAAGTAAATATCAACCATGAGTGACTAATATCTTGATGGAAAACTCGAAACAATGGAATACTAGAAAAAAATACATGGTTGGAAATACTAGCAATGTTCATGTCCATTGCAACGAATCATAATTAGAATAATACTTATTCACAAACTTGGTACAAAACACTCTAATTTTGATATACATATGTATATCATGTTTCAATTATAATATATTCCTTGGGCTGTTTTGGTGAGGTCAGGGAGGGATGTGGTTGGTTTTAAGATACTAATTATGGGTTTTTCTATAAATTGGTAGATAAGTGGGATGTTGGTGAGAAACGGCAACAACTTACCTCACAATCGTTAGATGTGGATCTAATGGTCAGAAATGACGGATGTTAGACACACCAGCATCACCAACTTAGTCTTGTGTAGGAGTACTAGCAAGATCCGTGCATTAACGGAACATCAAGATGCATTTTTTTTATAAAAACACTTGTTGTGATTGACCCTTGCGGGAGTAATCCCATGTGTAAAAACTAATGATATCTCGAGAAATATGAGATAAGGTGAAGAGGAGTTGTGTGTGGTGGTGGTTGGTGGTCGGACTGAGTGGAGGCATGGGGATTGACGTCGCCGGCAGCGGCCACTAGGCCAGTTTGTTCCAGAGGCTTCCTTTCTTAATTGCTTAACAATGAGGTTTGTTGGAGATAAGGATGAACGAGGGAAGGCCTTGTCTACAAATGTGGAGAGGGGTGCGGGTATCTTTTAGTTTAATTTCCATCCGCTAGATATAGATCAGATGGTCTATATTGCAAGATGGCACACGTACCATCATCACCAACTCGGATTTTTATAGAAGAAGAAATATAAGTATGGAGATACAAACGTATTATCGATACTTGCTTCCGTAAACTAGCATCTAGATTCTATTCAACTCCTCGGCATGTGGGGCCTTAGCACAATGACTTCTCGACTGTGTAAAACAAAGATTTTCCCATCGCCGACAAGGAGGGGGTGACGGCGGCGCGCTTTTTGGCTTGCTCTAGTCCTAGTAGTCATACTAGGTGGTCTAAGCACGTGTAGATTTATTCTTTTTTCACGTCTCGTGTTCGTCGTACTGCACGACTTTTGATGAGTAGACGGTAAGTTATTCACGGGGAAGCCCTTATTGAGCGTGTTTGCGAGAGAGAGAGAGATAGTGTGCGTGTGCGATATGTTAGAGAATGAGGCAATGGTAACAGATTCTTTGTGTCTACGTGTGTGGAGGATAGAGAGAGACATGTACATGGGGCTATGTGTTGTCTAATGTGGAGACACATATACATAATTAGAGATTGAATGTGTGAGATACACATGCGGACAGTAAACCTAGTATAAGGGAAGGGCGAATGGTGTGACATGTGTAGTAGCGAGATAGCACGGGTGCGGGCGGGGGGAGCAGACTATTTGGAAGAGACATCGAGTGTGTGTGTGGGGAGAGGGGTGTGAGAGCGAGAGAAAGAGAGAAAGAGAGAGAGAGAGA
>NC_057795.1:132616139-132618209 GCF_018294505.1 Triticum aestivum | reverse complement strand
CATAACCGGTACTAATTTGTGGTCACTAAATGCCCCCCCCCCTTTAGTACCGGTTCAGCATGAACCGGTGCTAAAGGGCAACCACGTGGCACGAGCCAGCTCCGGGGGCCTGGAGCCCTTTAGTACCGGTTGGTAATACCAACCGGTACTATAAAGTTTGGGTTTTTTTTAGATTTATGATTTCTTTTTCATTTAATTTTGTGTTTCCATTCTAATTCTTTTTCGTTTGCTGGTATTTTACGATACTACACATTGTACACGTTATGCATATTAATAGAATTTCTAGTAGATCAACCAATCATCGAGTTCAACATGATTGTCATGATATTATAAGCGTTCATATATAACACCACAAAAGCAAATCACTTAATAAGTTCAGAACGAAGAACAAAGACATGAAAGGACAAGTACTAATTAAGAGCAGCATGAAGAACTAGCTGAATCACTCCTGCTAGCTACTCATACGATCATCATCCTCATAGTCATCGAACCCAACCCTACATAATTGTTCTTAGCACATGATCATTAGTATCAGGTAGGACCTATAAACACCCTTAAGGTAAAATAGCATAAAACAATATAGACCCTGTCTCTCCATTATGAAGAATGGCGATCATCTTGTCTCCAATTTTTGCCCTTCGCTGAATGTTGCTTCCAAGAAGCTCCTTATGACTGTCCATACATTTTTTCCATTCTTTGATTATCATGTCTCCACTTCTTTTAGAAACCCGGTATGGACAGTTGAGATTCGTAGGACGACCTGGTTGTATGTTCAAAACATGAAGGCTACCCCGTGTATACATCAGATGAGGCACACAATCATTTGGGATTATCCGTTGAAAAACATAGTAATAACTTCGTAGTTAGCAATGATATGATGTACTAGTTTTAGAAGTGTGCAAAAAGATGCATGAATGTTGTAATAGTAAAAAATAATCTTACCAGGGTATCTCCATGGTAGTTACCGTAGTTCAACAAGTGCACTAGTGGCACGTATTGACCATAATGTTGAGGAGTTTGATTGTAGATATTGTAATTCCCAAGATCAGTACAAAATCCAACCAGATGATTTTTCTCCTGATAAGTTAATTCGGAGCCTTCGGTGTAGTACGTTCTGTCTACCATCTTCCGCACATTCTTTGAAGAATGAAAATAAGCTGTCAATGGAGATAAGTTGTCAACTATATATTTTGAAATAAACAATATAAATTACTTAATAACTATGTTTAGCTCACATGAGGGAAGAACTGGAGGTGTATCCACAAGGACCAAAATCGAAGGTGTCTCTTGCTCGATTGTAGGATCACCAAGATCCATGGTGACAAGCATACCCTCATCAAGACCATACATCTTGCAAAATGCATCCCAATTTTTGCAACCAAAATGGGTTACACTCTGAGCATTGTACAGCTTTACTTGAAAATCCACACCATGATGGGTACTTAGGATAATTTTTTGGTTTCGAAATTTTCATGGTCTTCAAAACCCATCCTCTCGAAGACATAGCGTCTTGCAAAGCATGGGATAAGCTAGTCGAATTGGAAAAGATGAAAAATACACGTTAAAATAGTTGAAGTCGTGCTTAATTACAAAAAAAAACTATTGTCGTCATTGCGTACCGTATGAACATCGCAGGTCTCCTCGAGCTTAATGCTGAAGCGCCGATCTTTGTCCAGCACAATGAACCTGTCGCACATACCTCGGTCGTCGTGGCAACAGTCGCACTCAGCCAGGCGGTTTCGTCGTCCGATGAGTACAACATTTCCGGCCTACGTTCATAATTCAAATATTAAACTAGATCATTATTATTAATCACGGGTTGACTATCGATGATCGATGTATGTAGTAGCTCCTCTTTCATTCCCGAATGCATTATTATACCAAATTGTCTAGCACACGGGAATGAAGGAGAACTTATCCAATATGAGCATTCAATAAGCAAAACCAAATCATAAAATAAGCAAAACCAAATCATAAAATAAAGTATAGTATTCAAATTAGCATGCATTCAATAATTACACAATCTAAATACTATGAACAAAAAAAATCATTAAAATTCTATGAACAAAA
>NC_057795.1:132614226-132614912 GCF_018294505.1 Triticum aestivum | reverse complement strand
GACGACGACGACGGGCGGCGGGGGCGGCGAGGGAGAGGGCACGGCGGCGCATCGGCGTCAGCGTCGTCGAGATAGAGACTCGCGCGAGAAGTGGAACGCGAAGTGGCGACGATAACTGAATTTTCGTAAGTGACATATATATAGGAGGGCCCTTTAGTACCGGTTGGAGCCACAAACCGGTACTAAAGGCCAATTTTGGCAAGCCCAAGCGGCGGGAAACGATTGCCTTTAGTACCGGTTGGTGGCTCCAACTGGTACTAAAGGGCCACCCTTTAGTACCGGTTGGAGCCACCAACCGGTACTAATGGCCGTGCGCTGCCACCGTAGTGCGCTACGTTTAGTCCCACCTCGCCGAGCGAAGGGTAGCCGCACTGGTTTATAAACCCAGCCGCGGCTGCCCTTTCGAACTCCTCTATTTAGCAGGCTTCTGGGCCTAACTAGGGCGCGCTGCCCTGTGAGTCTGCTGGCCCTACTGGGCATGTATTTGCACACCCAAGGTCTAGCAGGCCCACAGGGCAGCGCCCCAACATTTTTTTATATTTTTTTCTTTTCTACATTATTTATTTTCTACTATTTATTTTTGAGTAATTTTTTTATATAGTTATTTCTTTTCTGCTTTATTTTTTTCTTCTATTTATTTCTGAGTAGTTTTCTTGCCGTATTTAGTTTCTTTGTGAATATTTTTG
>NC_057795.1:132611615-132612307 GCF_018294505.1 Triticum aestivum | reverse complement strand
TCTTCTCCTTCTTCTTCTTCTTCTTCTTCTTGTAAACCATCACCATTTTCAGAGTTCATTTTGTAGTGATTTTCAATTTCATGGTCATTTTGTAAACGATTGAAAAATAGCAAATATAATTTTTTTTTCTTTTCTGCTTTATTTTTTCTTCTATTTATTTCTGAGTAGTTTTTTATTTTCTGCTATATTTATTTTCTTCTATTTATTTCTGAGTAGTTGTAATAAGTTACTAAAAATAAAAAAGAGGTGCAATGCTCGTTAATTTGTTTCAAGCCTTTTGGAATAGTGTAAACTGCACTGCGCATAGCTCCATGCAGTCTACCGTATTCCTGAAGGCTTGAAGCTAAGCAACGTGAGCATTGAGCCTCTTCTTCATCGTCTCTGCACTCAGGGCTTATAAACCGCTCCTAGTCCCTCTCACTTCGCGAGGTGGGACTAAAAAACAGCTTGCCATAACCTCATTAGTACCAGTTCGTGTTACGAACCGGCACTAAATGGTGATGGTGGGGCCATAGCCTGACCGCAGGCTGAGACAGCCTCTTTAGTACCGGTTCGTGGCATGAACCGGTGCTAAAGGTTCGCCACGAACCGGTGCTATTGATCGCCGCCACGAACCGGCACTAGTGTACACATTAGTGCCGGCTGAAATTCCAACCGGCACTATTGTGCTTCACATTTGACCCTTTTTCTAC